>NC_083115.1:20726417-20748917 GCF_949774975.1 Lagenorhynchus albirostris | reverse complement strand
TTGAAATTTATTTGGTTAGCCTACAGAGTTTCCCGCAATCTAGATTTTGGGAGTTGCAGCCCCATAGTGTGATTTAATACGTTCCTTTACTCTTTGCATTTCCGGTAAATTGGTAATTGGATCTAGAGGCTAGATCAGATCCAGGTTAAATTTTTTTTTTTTTTTGGCAAGACTTCTTCATAGATGAAGTTGTGTTTTTCATTAGGGGAGTCATAACTTTTGGTGTGTTGTCTTATTATGATGTAACAGCTGTTGCTGCACAATGCCTAGATTTTCATACACATATTTTAATTTCAAAAGTTCTGACATAAAAGTTATTGAAATGGATTTTCTGGGCAACTAGAATTTGTTGAGAGAGTATGCCACCTGAGATTAGCAACAACAAAAAACACTTAAAAAAAAACCCTGAATGCAAATAATTCCTGATGACACCATCAAAAGTTTGCATTGTTTATCTAAATTATATGCCATGGATCAGTAAGCATTTGACAAGGAAACGTTTTACGTGTGATATAAATCACCAATTGCTTCCTTATTTAAAAACTGGATGATGATCACAGCTCTGTGACTCCATAAATTTGAGTTTCTAATATTATGCAGAAGAACATAAAACCTGTTTATGCATTATAATACAGCAATAATGTATCTTTTTGCAATCATTGGCATAACTAAATCTGTTAACTTGACTATAGCATGCATAGTGACAAGTTTGCAAAATGATCAGAATTTTAAATTTTAATTCACCTCAATTCATATCCCTGCAGCAATTAAAAAGAAAACCCACACTATCAAACCAACAAATGCCTTTAACTGAGTAAGATGCAATTTACAGGGAGAATGTTTTCATATGCTCTCTGAGGCTATAGCAAAACTGGAGTCCAATAGATATTTCTGCATATTAAAATAAGTCCTGATTGAAATGCTTTGCTTCTGTATCTTAAAATAGTCACAGAAATTCAACAGAAACAATGCTATTTTGGGCTGTCCAAAAGGTTGTTTTCCCATGTTTTTAGCTACTCCTATGGAAGTAAAAATGAAGTTAAAAAAAAAAAATCGAGATACTTGGATCGGGAGTTAGCAAACTTTTTCTGTAAAAGTCCAAATAGTAAATATTTTAGGCTTTGCAAACCATTTGGTCTCTGTCACAACTACTCAACTATGCCATTGTATAAGGAAAGCAGACTTGGGCAATATGTAAATGAATGAACATGCCTGTGTTCCAATAAAACTTTATTTATAAAAACAAGCAGTTGGCCTTATTTGGCCTGTGAGTCATAGTTTGCTGACCCCTAAGTTAACTCAAGTCAAATCTTACTGTCTACTGAAGAAAATATGTTTTATTTTCTTTTTCTGCATAATCAAGGTTGGCTGCCCACACTAATTGAGTTCAACAAAAGGTAGCTTCGTTCTTTGCTTCATTTGATATGTGTTGACACAAGTTTTGTTATATTTTTAAAGCAAGTCCTTTGAAAAGGCCAGCCACCTGTCTGAGTTTATTAGAATTAATGAAGGATAAGAATAGATTGTCCTGTGTAGAACAAAAGAAATCTGCCAGAAGGAGGGTCAATACTTGAAGGATGCCTTGTGCATTTTTACTTAGTTTTGTAAAGCAAACACTTCAAAGTTGAAAACCAAAGAAAAATTGAACACCAGAGAAAAGACAGAGAGAGAAAAAAAGATTTCATGTCAGGGTAAGAAATCAATCATTAACTGTAACATTAAACATGAACTTTGTATTCCTGTTACTTCAAACCACAACAATAACAGTGAAAAACCTCACCATTCATTTAAAGTTGGCAACTCACTTTAAAGAAGCAGTATAAATTGTTCCATTGTCTGAAATTAAAAATAAATATGTTCAATATATCTTATATTTGCTTACTATTAACTTTTGTTATAACAGATTATTAAATTGTATAATCATTCCTTGCAAAGATAGTCCTGCAGTCTTAAGGATTTTAAAATACTATGTTAAATATGATTTATAAGCCCAAATGAATGTGTTCCAAAGAGAAAAGACAATTTATTTCAGTCTGATATTTCAAAAAATTTGTCTTAAATTTTCTGATTAATTTTTATCACTGGATGAATCAGGCAGAACATAAATCAAGATTGCTTTTTATTGTATTTTAAAATTTATAGAAGAGCCCGATGCAAACTCAATGGTGTACATAAAGGAAAGTACATTTTCAGTTGTGATCAGTTGAGGTGAACTGAAACCTAGAGATCTATATGGAACTTTCTTTCCCTGTTAGGGTGAAGTAAGTTTTCTTTGCTGGTAGCAAAAAATATATCTTTAAGCTTAGACTTGTTTCCAAAGGACATTTCCTGGAAGGTGGTCCAACGTGTTTTTCAAATGTTAAAAAATTACTCACAAACAGTCAACAAATGATCTAACCCTTGCCATTTGCATTTTCCCCAGTTCTATGAAGTGTCAAGTGTTGAAGATTGCTCTAGAGTCCATAGGAATTTTTTTCCGGCTCAAAGGAAAATTAAACTTTTGAAACAAAAGGAAAGATTTTACAATATGTCTTTTCTTTTCAAATGAGGCTTGACTTTTAGGCTTGACATTTGAAAACTTTAATACTGAGGACACAGATAAATGATCTTTATATATACAGAGGAAAAAAAGGAATTGGTAAACAAGCCTACAACTGCTATTTATAAAATCTGCTAATGACCCTGCTAATAAGAGACAGATTAAGGAATGTATTTTCCACAGATTTGTCCCTGTAGTAGCTACAGTGAAACACTATGATTTTGACATTCAGTTCCTAAATGACAGGGAGGAAAAAGGAAGCACCACAGATTACACAGTGATGCGCTATGGTGTGTTTGTAAATTATATTTACATATTTACAGAGATGGTCTTCAACACAAACTTGAATTTGGATGTAAAGAAAGTATTTTTATTTAATGATGAAACTGTAAACATGGAACATGTCCTCAGTACTTGTTCTTGCTTGCGTGCTTCTGATCTCATCACAGAAATGCTTGTTTTGAGGGAATTTCTGGCTCTTCTCTGCTCATTTGCACAGTCTTAGATCTGATGACCTTTAAATTTATGACCTAGTAAATAATCTTTCTCAGTTTTGGAAGAAAAAGGGATGGGTCAATAGAGTTTTAATTACAAAAATCCTGGTAGTGACTCTGCTAATAGAATACAGATTCCACAATACTAGATGCAGTCTAGTCAACTCTCCATTTATTTACATTTTGTTCTACCCTAGAGCGTTACCAGCTTAAAAAATATGGTTTTTAGAGCAGTGTAATGAAAAATGGCTCATATACTCATTAAGTCTGAGAAGATTCTTAGGTATCTGTTTTTGTGGAAGCACAGACACATTTTCAATTAAAGATACAGTCCAGGGCTTCCCTGGTGGCGCAGTGGTTGAGAGTCCGCCTGCCGATGCAGGGGATACAGGTTCGTGCCTAGGTCTGGGAAGATCCCACATCCCGCGGAGCGGCTGGGCCTGTGAGCCATGGCTGCTGAGCCTGTGCATCCGGAGCCTGTGCTCCGCAACGGGAGAGGCCACAACAGTGAGAGGCCCGCGTACCACAAAGAAAAAAAAAAGATGCAGTCCAGCTTTCTGAAATGTATAAAGCGTTTTCTGGAAAAACAAGTGCACGGTAATATCTATAGGACAGCTGTCACTCCCATATGATTTTTTGTTTATATCTTTTCCGTGGATTATCTATCTAATAAAATTGATTTCAGTTGCTGCAGTTTGCAAGCACTGCAGGTTTAACTACATTGTTATATACAAGTGAATAAGTAAGTTTTGAACCCATAAAGGGTTATATATCCCTGATACAAGGAATTTCTGACATACTGGCAACAAGTTCTTGCAGATCCAGATCAAGCCGACAACAAGTGGGATAACAGAAGCCTTTCATGATGTTGTGAATGGATGATGTTCAGTCAGAGGCTTTTAGTTGAGGATTACTGTGCCAGGCTAAATGACTAAGTCAAAATACTTGGGAGAAAAATTCATCTCTGTGTTGCCATTTACCTTCTAAATCTTCTGCAACACAGTTGGCCGTGGGCTGGTGTATCCTTTAAAACTGTAAGCGTTTTAGAGGAGTGTCTTACTCTACACACTAAATGTCCTGGCACAAGAAAACATTTTGGGGAAAGGAAGAATTGAGAGTTTTTTTTTTTTTTAATCAAATAATAAAGAAGTAAGAGGAAGCCATGGCAATGTGGTTTGGAGAAATGGCTGGTTTGGGCAGATAAAGACCTCTGATATTGCCTTTGGTGTTGTTTCTGATGCATTTGTTTTACATAGCATAGTTAGGCTTTAAGTAAATTCTCCGAGTAATTAGGCTGTGTCTACATATTCAGTTTGGGAACTTTTGTAGAACGTAATAAGTAAATTGACTTATGTATTTTTCAGTCTTAAAAAATTCTTTACTATAGTGCATAGAGAAAAGTGCACATATTCTGAGTACATGCAGCTTGATGCCTTTTCAGAGTTTTCACTGTAGTATCCAGTCCCTACATCAAGAAATATAACATTACCAGCATATGAGGAGCTAAGGAAGCCACTATCTCCTTATTTCTCAATTATAGATTAATTTTCATTTTTTAACTTTATATAAATCAAGTCATAGAGAATGGATTCTTCTGGGTCGGACTTCTTTTGCTTGACATTGATTCATCTATATTATTATGGGGAGTTTTAGATTGTTCACTTTCATTGCTGTATGTGTTCTATTATGTGAGGATGCCACGATTTATTTATCCATTCTACTATTTCTTGGGTGGTTCCCAGTTTTAATGATTATGAACAATGCTGCTGTAAACATCAACGTGCCTGCTTTTCAGTCAATATGTCTATACATTTCTACCGTGTACATCGCTACCTTAAAAAACAAGTTTATCACAGTTATTTAAAAGTATTTGCCAACTCTAATATTGAAATAATCTGTGAGTCTGAATCTATTGTTTTATTTTTTCCTGTTGATAATTGGTCATATGTTCTTGGCTCTTATATATCCAGTAATTTTTAATTTTATGCTATACATTATAATTAAAAGAACCAGAGGAGCTCAGATGGCTTTGTCTTCCACTAAATTGCAGGCAGATAGATGTAGAGTAAGGGGAGCATCACTTTAATCAGTCACAGGTTGAACTGGGCTGGGGTGGGTGGGTTACAGTGTTAGTAAAATTCAGTTGATGTCTTGCTTGCTCTTGTTCTTCAAATATGGTCCTATATTTTGATTGAAAGCCTGTCAATTATTTCTCTCTTCAGTCAGTTCTAAAAGACTGCAAGAGACCCAGCTCTGTGCTTTCAAAGTTCCCAGCCCAGTTCCCAAGCCACCTTTCCCAGGCAACTTCAAGAAATTGCAAAAGTCTTAAGGGAAAGACTTGATCATGTGCTATAGACAGTTCTCTCCCCTGGCATGTGTGCTTCCTAAGCTCTAAGAAACTGCAGGAAATCTCATCTGCCTCTTCAGTGTTTACGCCTAGCTCCACAGCAGTCTGCATAGCCTCAGAGCTCAACAAATGTCCCGGGAGGTAAAACTTCAGTGTATCTGTGTCTCCTCAAGTTTCCAATTTGTCATCTAGCATTGTCCAGCTACTAAATGCTTTTCTGGTTTCTATTTTCCATGATAATGATCTCTAATTGGGACCGATCCTATCCTATACTTAGCCTGAACTTAGAACAGCAAATGCCAGACTATCACAAGATACTTTTATGATATTTCGGTCTTCCTGGAATTTTAGTTGATTTACTCTTTGTTGTTTTCACAGCTCTCTGATATTGTTATGAGCATTAAAAACAATACATCTCTCTTTTTCTACTTTTGCAGTAGAAGCATTGGCCTCTCCAACCTACTACATCTCAGAAGCAGAGGTCAAGTAAATTAATTTTAATTACATGTTGCATTAAATAATTCTCTATATTTTACAAAGGAAATATGGTACCTCAATTTGTATTCTCACAGCAAGTCTATGAATTAAGCAAGATGTGCGTCAATCTATTTTGTGGATTAGATAACTAGTGTCCAATAAATAAAGTCTTTGGCAAAAGGTCAATCTGCCAAGGGGCAGAGAAGGGCCTTGTCTCTTTTAATTCCCTAAAGTCCAGAGTTATTATAATACTCCACAACTGTTTTTAACTAATAAGTACAAAATTAGTCACAGATACTTTGGCAGATACTTACATCTTAATCAAAGGCTTGAGACCAGCAGGACAATTTTATGTCTCATTTTTTAATTTGGTATCAATTTTAAAAACCTGGAAAACCACATACTCAGTGGGGTTTACAGGACACTGAAACCCTTCCCCCTAAACATTCATCCCGCTGTTATGGGTCTTGCCTGGATTATCATGATTCTGACTTTATACCTTTGTGTTAAGTGGAGTCTTCCTAGGACTCCTTGTCAAAACACAGATATTCTTGGAGAAGCAGGAATGTTTTTTATATGATAGTGGGAATGAACTTCTAGAAGGTGGGAATAACATGCCCTTAGAAGTGAGTCAGAGTGGTGAAATGCACAAAAGCAAAAAAGAGCAGATAACATACAAATTTCACCATGCCTCCGAAAGCCAGCACAAGTGCAGGTAAACGGCAAACAGGAGGATGCTCAGAGAAGACCAGTATTGTGAGGGGTCAGTTAACTGTAAAACTGTAGAGGTTATAAGTGGAAGGAATTTGATAACTGGGTTGAAGAGTCCTCCAGTTCAAGGGAGAAAACTAGCAGGCTGAGAGCCAGATGGTGTAGATGTATCTACTTGGGCTCTCAGTAGGATGATTTTTAAACTGAATATGAATGTCATTAGAGGGGCAGTATTTTGAAGTTCAACACAGTCCCCAAATCTTCCTATTATGTATTGTTCATTGATGTTTCCTCTCTTGATAGCGTTTGAGCTCATAACCCTTGACGAGTTAAATCATTTTATTTTATAGGTGAGATCCTGAGCCCAGAAAGTGGCACATCCAGCTTAATGAAACATATCCTTCTTGTCATTATTCTCAGAAAGCACCTTCTCAAATTAGTGCATAACCTATTAATCATTAGTTTACCCAGTGGTTATTTCACTGCACAACACGCTCTTTTTTTATACTTTTCTTTCTCCTAGACTGCCTTTTCCTTCCTCCACCTATAAAAGAACAGACATTTTAGCTTCAGATGATTGATCTAAGGCTAATAGATAGAAAATATGAAGCAGCTTTTAACCTAACTATAAATGATTAACTTTCTATAAATTTCAGTTGTCCCACAAAGGAACAGTCATTTTGATATATACACGCTCTGTCATTGGATGTGTTCAAGCCAAAGTTAGGGATATGAAGAAGGAATTCCTACTTTCTATGGAAAGTTGACTTTGAGATCTCAAAATTTCCTTCCAGTGTAAGGAACAAGTATAAATTGTGATCTGTATCTGTAACATCTGTACATTTAGCATCTGTAGTGGCAGCTGTATTCATGTTTACATCTGAATCCATCATCTTCCAGAACTGTATCTATGCTCTTCCAGCTCTGTGTTTATCTCTATCTACATGTATCACAAAATATATTAACTTGTTTGTGCACTCACATGTTTATTTAATATAAATGTATCCAGTATTTATTATGAGCAATGCAGTATTTTCGGTGCTACTGAGACTATAACAGTAGACCAATTGCCAGAGATAGCCCTGTCCAGCAAGGTTGTTTAGGATTAAAAGAGTTTTGGAAGGAACTAAATGTGAAAGAGATTGAGGATTCTGTTAGACATCTTTGATTTAATCTGTGAGTTGATAAGACATCCTCCTGGAATGTTTTCTAGGGTTTAGTTCTCTATCCAAAGCAGTCAGAGGCCTTGTATTCCAGGAGGTTGTGATAATGTAAGTAAAATATTGCTGGGTCTGGACAGAGATTGTAACCATAGAATTGGATGGGAAAGAAGCTGTCTTTAAAAAGATTTTGTATCTACTTAAGAACTCTAAAAAGTGGTAATTAAAGATTTTGTTTTCATTCTCTCTCTTTTTTTCTTTTTCCTTGTGAAATAGACAAACAAAACAATTTTTGTTCCTTTGTAAAATTCTCAACTAACGAAAAGTTTGGAGATCCATAAGGACAGACAATATGGCAAGGCTACTTGAGTTTTAGAAAATTTCATTTAATTTCAGTTTGAATAAACTGCAAACACAGTTTGCAAACACATGGGGTGGTTTGCAAACTTCCTATAATTTGGAAACAACTACTTGCTTGACTCAACATTTCAACAGTTTGTTTTTCTACAACTGATGTGGCAGATTGAGAGAAGAGGGAGGTGTGAATCTTCTAGTTTGAAACCTTCAGCGACTCAAAGGTCATGGAATATAGTACTGAATTGTTCTGAATAAAGTTCTGAATTGTTTTACTAATTTTTTACAGGAAAAGTATGTTTTGGGAAAGAAAAAAAAAACTCTTTTGCTTCATAAGAGAGCTGTTTCTTTACCAAATAGCTATAAATATCAGCAAATTTCTTTCTAGCACCTTGTTACATGTAGGACGTTTAGATTGTGATAAATATTTCTACGAAGTAGACTTGAGATTGTGTCATATCTAAGAATCCATTGCCAAGTCTAAATTCATGTATAGTTACATCTAAGTTTTCTATTAAGGATCTTACAGTTTTAACTCTTATATTTAGGTTAGGTCCATTTTGAGTTATATATATGGTGTGAGGTAGGGGTCCAACTCATTCTTTTGCACATGGATATCCAGTTGTGTTTTACTAGTTATTATCTTATAAGGAAAGAAAATTAACTTGTTGCCTCATAAGAAAGCCATCCCTTTCTAAATAGCTATAATTTTTTAAGCAATTTTAGAATTTATTTCTAATATACTGCTAAATGTAAGATTTTATGTCATGATAAATTTCCAAGAAGTATGCTTGAGTTATAAATATTGAAATTTGAAATTGTCTTCTATCAGTTGAGAGGCTAGAATATTTCAGGATGTGTAGTAAATTAATATTATTTAATAATTGTTTATTAAGAGAGACTTGTTGGTGAGGCAAAGTGTTTTGAGAGAGTAGTATCCTTACCTTTCGAGTTCAAAATCAAATTGCTACCACACAGCTACTAGACAATGGGTGATGTTGGCAGTGGGGGAAACTATGTGTTCTATTCTGTTCCATTGGTCTCTTTATCTATCTTGATGCCAGTAACACAGTATCTTGGTAACTATCGTTTCTAATAAGTCTTGATATTAAGGTAATGTAAACCCTCCAATTTTCTTTTTTTTTCAAAGTTGTTTTCATTATTCTAGGTCTTCTGAATTCTATATAAAGTTTTGCATCAGTTTGTAAGTGTCTACAAAAATGCCTACTGGGATTTTTTTTCAGATTATATTAAATCTATAGCTCTATTTGGGGATACTTCAAATCTTAACAATATTGAGTCTTTTATAACCCATAAAATAGTACATTTGTCTTGTTACTTAGGTTTTCTTTAATTTCTCTCAGCAGTGTTTTCTAGTTTTTTGTAGTATAGGTATTTGTCCCTATGTATTTCATCTTTTTGATGCTATTATTAATAGCATTGCTTGTTAAACTTCAGTTTCCAATTGTCCATCACTAGTGTACAGAAATAAAGTTGATTTTTCTATATTGATCTTGTATCCTGCAACCTTGCTAAAATCATTTATTAGCTCTGGTAGCTTTTTTGTAGATTCTTTTTAATTTTCTACATAGATAATTTTGTCAGTTGTGAATGTGGACAGTTTTGCTTCTTCCTTTCCAATCTGGATGCATTTTATTTCTGTTTCTTGTATTATTGCACTGGGTAGAACTCCTAGTTCAATGTTGAATAGAAATAGTGAAAATAGATGACGTTGGTTTAGTTTGTGTTTCTTCAGCTTGATGTTTGTTGAACTTCTTGAATCCGTGGTTTTATAGTTTTAATCAAATTTGGAAATATTTGGCCATTGTTTCATCAAATATTTTTGATTTCTTCCTTTCTTTCTTTTTTTTTTTTTTTGCAGTACGCGGGCCTCTCACTGCTGTGGCCTCTTCCGTTGTGGAGCACAGGCTTCAGACGCGCAAGCTCAGCGGCCATGGCTCACGGGCCTAGCCGCTCCGCGGCATGTGGGATCCTCCCAGACCGGGGCACGAACCCGTGTCCCCTGCATCGGCAGGCGGACTCCCAACCACTGCGCCACCAGGGAAGCCCTTCCTTTCCTATTTTTTAAGGACTCCAGTGAAATGTATATTAGGCTTTTTGATTTTGTACCACAGTTCACTGGTGATTTTTCACTTAATTATTTTTTCTTCTTGGGTTTTATTTTTCAATAATTTTTGCTTCTTTTTCTTCAGTAATCTTTTCTTCTGCAATGGATAGTATGTTGTTAATTTCATTCAGTGTATTAAAAAAAATTCTTCTCCTGTTAAGGCAACACCCTTTTGAGTATTCTAACCAATGCTTTGGGATTATGATGTTTTCCAGGCTGGCTGATAGGAAAAGGAACTATTTCTGCCTCTGTGTGGTGGCCTGGCACTGCTCCTTCTAATCCTTTTAATGATTTTTACCCTTATCTTGGGTGGTTTGGTCACTGATCAATACTCTGCTGAATACTCAAGGGGGCTCCACGCACATCTCCATAGTCCTCTCTCTGTGCAGTACTTGGGCATCTGTGCAAAGGACACACCTTATAGAGTGATGCACACTTCATAAACATGGAGTTGGGAAACTTTTTCTGTCAAGGGCCAGATGGTAAATATTTTAGGTTTTGCGGGCTGTATGGTTTCTGCTGCAACTATTCAACTCTACCATTATAGCCTGAGAGCATCTGCAATATGTAAATGAATGGACATGGCTGTGTCCAATAAAACTTTATATACAAAAGCATGTGGCAGGCCAGATTTGGCTTATGGGCCTTAGTTTATTAACTCCTGTGACTGTCTTTTGTTTTTTGATTTTGTAAGTACTGCCTCCTGAGTAGGGCTTAAGACAGAAAGTCTTATTTCAAATTCACAGGAGAAAGAAAAGTATATTGCTATTGAAACTTTTCAGATTGGTGTACACTGACACTTGGATTCATTATTTTTGCTTCTGTGTCTGCAATGCTAAGTAGTGAATCATATAATGCTGACGTTTAAGCTAATTCCTCTTTAATGTACATTTGACATATGAGGCAACATATTGCAATCTAAAAATAATTAAGATAAATCATTTGCATATATTGCTGTGGAAAAGCAAAGCATTTTTCATCTCCCTCCCTCATGGTGGGAGGGATGCACTGTAGTCACGTTAGATGCAACTCTTGATGCATATCTGCATCTCTCATAAAGTGACTGGGTGCCACGGATGGAGCTGAAGCGACAGCTCCCAGGATGTTCTGTCATCAGACAACCTCCCCAGACGGGGCTGCGTTTCACCGTCTGCACTCCTGAATTGCTGGAGAGCTTTGGCAGGCAGGCAGCGTGCTGTGAAGGATTAGATTCTGTCTCCCTCCCCACTGCATAAACCCCCAGAGGATTCCCCTCTTCAAGTTTTAGAAGATTGGCTCCAACCAACAGGTCCAACAAGCGGGCACGTTTGTGAATTGAATATCTTGATGCTATACAAATAGGTCATGGTTGAATAACCGGTATGTATGAATTGAATTTTCTCTTGGTGGGAGTGAAGGAAAACTCTCATAGTTTTTTCTCCGGGGACTTACACAACCATATAACAACTGTCACAAGGGCACAATACATTTTTGAATAGAATGGGTCATTTGTTTCTCTGAGCACTTCATCTTTAAAGTTAGCTGATTATATTTCAAAAGGCTGTTGTAATGTATATTCTTTAAAGTAAGACTTTTCTCCATTTGTGCTGAGCAAGCAAACGTTTCCAACTTTATTCTGTGATTACATATTATGAAATCAAAAGGCTGTCAGTTATTTCTACACAAAGGCAATTTGTTAGTTCTCTGTAAATACAGATTTTTGGCAAACTTTGATAAAACGCATGTGCCATTTTTCTATACTATAATTTTCCTTGACAAGAAGTCAATTTTATGAACAGATTTATCAAGTTTAATTAATTAAATAAATATTTACTTAATGCATATTATGTATAATGTGTCTTTGCTACAAAGTAAGCTCTATAATAGCTAGGAATATATGTGTCTTTTCATCACTGTATCCTTAATGGCTGGAGATACAAAACGCATAGTTTGTATCATGAAATATTTGTGTAGTAAATGAATGAATGAATATAAATGACCTCACGTAGCAAGGTGACGAACAACTGTTGAAATGAAAAAAGGTGGATTTGTTTTCAGGAGATAATAACTTCACTTTACAGTGTTTAAAGGTGGGAGTCTTGTCTGTTGAGTAGAGTATGAAATGTAATCTTTCAAGAAGGTCAGTAGTGGTAAGACAATTTACAGAGAACATCAGAGAAACTTCTATGAATAACTTGGAGAAAATTACTTTTAATAACAGGAAGAGTAAGGTGTGTGAGTGAATGAAATAGAAGAACCACCTTTATTTAATGTTAGATGGCTGTTCCTGCTCTTTTCTAAAAACATCAAGACTCCTGGCTAATTTACATTTTGCTTTGAAAAATATTTGTATATATTAAACAAATGAGTCCTCACATAAAGAATCATTAGAACATAGAGAGCCAGTATTATGCTCATGCTACACAATAACTTCATAACAGATTTACAGGCTAATTAATGCAATCGAATTTTAGGTGAGGAATTTAGCAAACTTTATTCTCATGAAGTGGGAGCAGTCATTCAGATGAAACTGTATCAGTCCTCAATTTCCAAATGCCTGGGATTTTCAATCCTTTTTGTTACTGTTGCTAGTGTCTATCTGTATTGAATTATGGTTAGAAAACATAGTTTGTATTATAATATTTCTTTGCAATTTGTCTTATGGATCAATTTTTGTCTGCCTCTCAAAGTGGCTTTCTATCTATCCCCTGTTCACCCTATCATTGATGCTATATCCTTACTGGGTTCTGGTTTTAGGCAGGGATCTCTGACCCTGTATAAAAATCAAACCAAAGTTCAAGGTTCAGGGTCATCCAACACTGGTAGATGCACCAAGGTCAACTGTTGGCTTAATTGCTTATTTACTTCCTAGGACTGTTGTTTTAACTTCATTTCTGATCCTACAGGAATTTCCTCATTTTTTCCCCAAGTCCAACTATTCATTCATAAGGGTAGTGGTAGTATTTCTAGTATTTCATCTAGAACTCTTGGTGAAATATTATGAGATAGAGAAGTCTTGTCCCAAGGTTCTCTGTCCTTCTGTCTTTAGGCCAAGGAGGGAGGGGAAAAAGTGAGCAAGTGAGCTGTAAACACTCAGTTTTGATCATTACTATCTATTTAATTGATACAAGATTTGATGGTGGTGGAAGTTGATGATGCAGGAAAGCTGGAGGTAGGGACTGAGTTCAGAGTATGCGATAAAGTTTTAAACTGATAAAAAATCTCTGGATTTGAGTTCTAGTGGTCAGCCATGTCCTTTGCAAAATGGGAGTGAGGATAGTCTAGCTAGTTTCTAACTTTGTTTTCAATGTTTAAAATCAGTGAAATGAGATTTTAGAATTCCACTGAGTAAAACTAATCTTAGAATTCCACTGAGTTTTATCTCCTTTATTCATTGTTAATAATGTTAATAGTTAGTTAATAAAGCTAATAATTTAAATTGTTTACTTTAAAAGAGTTGTAGATGCTCCTTTTTTTATTCATGTGAAATAATATGGTCTATTACTATGGTGTAGTGTTTTACTTAAAGCCATTACCTTGCAACATCTATATAAGATATAGTTCTTGCCTTCCAGAAATGGTGGTGGTATAACTTGAGCTGAAATTGAACCGTTATCATTCTAACCCGGGCTGTGTTAACAGTATACTTGGTGTGCCTCAACATATTTATGCTCCTCATTTACAAATTTTTATACTTTTTCCAGTTTGTGTATGTACCTGTTTTCCAAGTTAGTACATGAATAAACAAGGACTATAGTAACACAATCACAGAGCAATGGAATATCTTAGGAATTTAAGTAAAAATAACTTTTTTTTTTTACTACTGTTTACTACTAAAGGTGTAAATAGTAGATATTGGAAGACCCACAAAACAGGAATTAATAAACCCAATTTTTAGAAACTCAGCAACTACCTCTCCTACACATTACAAATATTCTACTCAGAGTTCTAGTGGCTTAAATCTCATGGTTTGTTTAGTTGTTATTCCTATGAAACAGTAAGTCATGAAATTTGTTTCCATCATACATAATCTCATAATTTTGTGCTTTTTTATGAAACCTACACACTTCTTTGATATTTTACCTCCTTTTTACTTACTGCTTATCCTGGAGAGTGTGTAGAGCTTCTTAACTTATGACCAGGTAATCAAGTTCATCTTAAGGCTGAGGCAGGTAACAAGTTGCCAGCAATATTATTTTCAAGTGCTTTACAGAAATGATCTAACCATTTCCATTATTATAGCATTAAAAAATCACATAGACTAAGAATCCAGGCATCAGGGTATGTGAAGAAGAGCTCTGGACTAGAGTCCTAGCTCTCACTTATTAGTCTGAACCAAGTAAAACTGTAGGTCAGCATTTATTGTTTGTAGATTTTTTGATGATGGCCATTCTGACTGGTGTGAGGTGACACCTCATTGTAGTTTTGATTTGCATTTCTCTAATGATTAATGATGTTGAACATTCTTTCATGTGTCTGTTGGCAATCTGTATATCTTCTTTGGAGGAATGTCTATTTAGGTCTTCTGCCCATTTTTGGATTGGGTTGTCTGTTTTTTTGATATTGAGTTGCATGAGCTGCTTGTAAATTTTGGAGGTTAATCCTTTGTCTGTTGCTTCATTTGCAAATATTTTCTCCCATTCTGAGGGTTGTCTTTTTGTCTTGTTTATAGTTTCCTTTGCTGTGCAAAAGCTTTTAAGTTTCATTAGGTCCCATTTGCTTATTTTTGTTTTTATTTCATTTCTCTAGGAGATGGGTCAAAAAGGATCTTGCTGTGATTTGTCATAGAGTGTTCTGCCTATGTTTTCCTCTAATAAATGCTGGAGAGGGTGTGGAGAAAAGGGAACCCTCTTGCACTGTTGGTAGGAATGTAAATTGATACAGCCACTATGGAGAACAGTATGGAGGTTCCTTAAAAAACTAAAAATAGAACTACCATATGACCCAGCAATCCCACTACTGGGCATATACCCTGAGAAAACCATCATTCAAAAAGAGTCATGTAGGGCTTCCCTGGTGGCACAGTGGTTGAGAGTCCGTCTGCCGATGCAGGGGACACGGGTTCGTGCCACGGTCCGGAAAGATCCCACATGCCGCGGAGTGGCTAGGCCCGTGAGCCATGGCTGCTGAGCCTGCGTGTCCGGAGCCTGTGCTCCACAACAGGAGAAGCTGCAACAGTGAGAGGCCTGCGTACCGCCAAAAAAAAAAAAAAAAAAAAAAAAGTCATGTAACACAATGTTCATTGCAGCTCTATTTACAATAGCCAGGACATGGAAGCCACCTAAGTGTCCATTGACAGATGAAAGGATAAAGAAAGAAGATGTGGCACATATATACAATGGAATATTACTCAGCCATAAAAAGAAATAAAATTGAGTTATTTGTAGCAAGGTGGATGGAACTAGAGTCTGTCATACAGAGTGAAGTAAGTCAGAAAGAGAAAAACAAATACCGTATGCTAACACATATATATAGAATCTAAAAAAAAACACAAAAAAACAAAAGGGTCTGAAGAACCTAGGGGCAGGACAGGAATAAAGATGCGGATGTAGAGAATGGACTTGAGGACGTGGGGAGGGGTAGAGGTAAGCTGGGACGAAGAGAGAGAGTGGCATGGACATACATACACTGCCAAATGTAAAACAGATAGCTAGTGGGAAGCAGCCACATAGCACAGGGAGATCAGCTCGGTGCTTTGTGACCACCTAGAGGGGTGGGATAGGGAGGGTGGGAGGGAGATGCAAGAGGGAGGAGATATGGGGATATATGTACATGTATAGCTGATTCACTTTGTTATAAAGCAGAAACTAACACACCACTGTAAAGTAATTATACTCCAATAAAGATGTTAAGAAAACAACAAACTGTAGGTCAAAAGTGGTTAAGTACTGTCAAGTTACATACTGTTCTACCTAATCCCTTGCAGGTAATGCTGAGCAAGCTTCTTATCCTCACGAGCTTCAGTTTCCTCAGCTGAAAAATGAAGCTAGTGCCATACTCAGAGGATGGCTGTCAGGCGTAAACAAGGTATTATATTTTATTGCTTTTTAAACCACAAAGCATTAAAAACATATGCTGTAATCACTATGCATTTGGTAAAATGTGGATTCTAACTTGCATTTTCGCTTTAATCCCTATGACTTTAGTTTTAGCTGGAAAGTAGGTTTGTATGGGTTGGGAGATAAAGAAATATGAGAGTACTGGAAGAGTAGAAGTTAGGATCACACACACCACACACACCACACACACATATACACACACAAACACACACAAACACACACACTCCAGGGAAATGAAAACATTACTTCTTAGAAAACAAAAAATTAATAGTTTTGTGAGATTTTAAAATACTGACGTGATGGGGCTGCTCATTTAGACCATTCTCTCTCTTCATTGTCATTATCATCACATCCTCATCATCATTCGCAGAGAAAAACGATGAAGCAGACTCCCTTGTTAACGGTGTAAATTCTTGACCTGGTGAAATGAAGGAAGTCTCTAAAATGTGCACAAAGGAGTGACAGCATCTTCTAGAACTCACTTAAGAAGGGGGTTGCATCAGAGGGCTTGCTTTCCTCCTGCCCAGGTGTGCCCATTACCTGGTAACACTCTATGGAAAACTATGCACACACAGGCTCTGAGATGTTTATGGATGGGTCGTTAAGATATTTTTAATATTAGTATAAAAAACTAAGGCAAAAGTGGAAACTCATTAAATCCAGGTGGGTTAGTATTTGGAAAAAAATTAGACATACAGGCACTTTCATGCTGCAACACGGTCTGTTTTTGAATTTACCAAGATGAAGCAATTCATAATCTGTTTGGAAAATGTATGGAACTCCATGTGTTTCACATACATTAGCAAGTTTGAAACAATACCTCCATGTTAAACCAAAAGATGTATGTCAGGGAAGTCAGTCAAGCCTCTACCTCTAGCAGGGCCCAGGGAAAAGACACATGAGCATGGAAGCTGACGGGGTTGTTTATGAAGTCCTGGACGGGTGGGCATCTCCTCAGAAGCAGAGAAGGGCCAGCGAGTGGAATGGCAGCAGACCATGGAGAAGGGTGCTGGCTGTCTTGATAGGAGCAAGCTGGCGCACCCCGTGGGGAAGGAGCCAAAGCTGGTCAAACTCAAGGTGGTTTGAATTGTGATGTTACAACTGGCTTGGGCATCACAAATTTGCAATTTCATGCCTTTTATGAATAATGGCTCAGTGGTTAGTACCTAGCCAGAGACATGCAAAATAAAAAATGTTTGGCTGTTCATGACACTTCTCAAGAAGACCACAGAAAGCACGATTTGATGTATCCTCCAGTCGGTGCATTGCCTGCTAATGTACCTCATGTGGTTCCTGAGAAAAAATTGAAATGGCTTTTGCAACGGAGATCTGAGACTCTTGAACATGTCAAATCGAGACATTGCTAATATTTTCATGCCAAAGGCTATAACGAAAGCACAAAATACATTGGGGTTAGAAATGATATTTGATTATTTCAACTTATTAACATATGTCATTACATACATCTTTATGTATATATCTATATATCCATAAATAATATTGATTGAGTTTACAAATTTTAATTAGTCCCTTTGGTATTACCAGTAATATCTTGAATGTCTATTGCCCTTCAAACAAAGGTTTTGTTAAAAGTAAAATAAAAGACAAACAGAAGAGGGATAATCCTTGTGAAACGGGTTCTATAGCTTGTTTATCCTTAGCCTAAATGTAGCATTTAGGTGAGAAACAGCATTTGGAGTCAGAAAGAACTGGTTTTACATTCTAGCACTACCATTTTACAATAATAATAAAGATAACATAGAGTTAATATTTACTGAATACTTACTGTCTGCAAGGTGCTATGGATAGGGCATTATCTATTAAAATTATCTATTATCTATAGAACATTATCTATTAACATTATAGCAATCCTATGATTAGATGATTAGAAAATGTAGCTGTTCTCACAGCTACAACTTTTAGGTCCTCAAAGATTTCCCACTTTGTATGTCTGGGCCCCATCACTCTCTCAGTCTTCCAGTCTACGTCTCTTCTTGGCTGACAAGTGCCCCACTGCTCCACCAAACACAAACTGTCAAATATTGAATTTATTAACTCCCTTTGCCTCCACCAAATTAGTTCTCCTGAGCTTCCAACTTCCTTATTTCTCTGAAACGTGTCTTATTTTTATCCAATGCTACCTATGCCCTAAATAGGATTTCTTCCTTTCCCTTTCCCTACATTTTCATTAAGACATCAAACCTATGATCTCTCTTGTTATTTTGTCCTCTCTTTTCAATTCTACTGCTCTCAGGCTCAACAGCCACTGGGCCTACTAGTTGCTCTTTAAATTCTTGGCCACGAACATCAGCTAAATCCTTCATTTTGCCTGTAAGTGACACATTTCCCCACTCTTATTTCACACATTCTTTCTTCTCAAACCTCCAGCACCTCCAACCTTAGCTCTTTCTTCCCACACCACTGGGAAAACAGGGGCCGTCACAGGGGACTCCCAAGCTTCCAGCCTATGTGGCTCTGCTTACCATCTCTACAGTACACCCGAGTATCCCACCCTGCTTCTTATCCAAAGCCACTAGAGTAGTCCCTGTGGTAGGTAGTGTAGGCCTCCCTGCCCGAGGTATCTATTCCCTAATCCCTAGAAACTGTGACTGTGTTATATGGCAAAAGGTGATTATACAGATGGAATTAAGGTTACAGACCTTAAAATAGGAGGATTATCCTGGACCACACAGGTAGGCTTATTCTAATCACATGAGCCCTTAAAAGGAGAGAATTTTCTCTGCCTGAAAATGGGAGAGATGTGCAGAAGAAGCTGGTGAAATTC
This sequence comes from Lagenorhynchus albirostris, assembly GCF_949774975.1. Taxonomy (NCBI): domain Eukaryota; kingdom Metazoa; phylum Chordata; class Mammalia; order Artiodactyla; family Delphinidae; genus Lagenorhynchus; species Lagenorhynchus albirostris. The sequence goes on along the minus strand of NC_083115.1, from coordinate 20,729,884 downwards.
CATGCCTGGGAAGGACTTCATGTGCTGTTGCTGGTTAACGTGGAAGGAACACAGTGACAAGGAATGCAGGTGACTGAGCTGAGAGAGCCTCCTGGCTCACTACCTTGGTGCTAGCCATAGATGGATTGCTGCCATCCCACAGAACCACTTCAGGAGGCCCTTGAAGGACAGTAATGGAGGGAAATCCTCCCAGTGAACAAAACTGTAGTCAGTGCCCTGGATTATCCACATTTTATGGAACTGTGGGATGTTTATGGACTCTTGGGCAGTGGTGAATAGCTTGGCTAATTGGTCAGGGATCTGAAAGGGCAAAAACTGGAAAATTGTAGATGAGGACATCTGGGAGAAAGGCATATTGATGGATAAGTGGGAATGGGTACAAAATGTGTAGGTCTTTGTGTCTTATGGTAACGCCCACAAGACAGCATCAACACAAACTAGCCAGACTAGTTTTAATGGGAAACCTGAGTGGACCTGAGTGACACAGGGCTGGGTTGTATTTGACCCTACTTGTGCCCCACTTCACATACGCTTGGCCCGCAGTTCACTCTGGTCATTTGTACAGCAACCAGCTTTGTGTAGAGGGAATCTAACAGCTCCCGGGTCTCAGCTACACTTTGTGCCCTGGAGTAGTTTCTGATGAAAAATTAACAGGTATGTGTGTTTGTGATAGTTAGATAGTCAGTAAATGGCTGTGGAGAGAAAGCAAAGAGATGAATATTCCTCATCAAGCATGAAGTTTCCTGATCTACATGAAAAACTCAAAATAATAAACCGGGTCCTCCGAACAATCTTCACTTTGAAATGTATTAAATAAAAAAGAGAAAAATGTTTGTCCAAACAGTTAGCAGGAAGAAATAGCCTGAAACGGTTTTCTAAAGATTATTTTGTCTTATTAAGGGTTCAATCTGACACAGAGCACATGTTATCCATCCTCCAGAGCTGGTCCCCAACAAAGGTCCTTCTGCTTGTGTGTCCTCTGAGCCACCAGAACGTGACTGAGTTTGGTTCAGAAGCAAAGGAAAGCTTTATTCTCTGATCAGAAGAGAATGGAGAGGTGTCAGCTCGCTACAGAGCCCACGCTCTCACCAAAAAGCGGCTGCATTACCGGGTTCTCCGCCGTCAGCCGGAGGGGGCGGAGTTACTCCCGAGGGCGCAGCCCCACTGCTCATGCTCCAGATCGCAGCGCCAGGAGCAGCGTCTCCACGCATGCCCTGTCGGCACCATCTTGAATCGAGGCGTTGTTCTCGGAGCTTCTGCGCACTGCCTGCTGTGCTGAGGTGTCGGGCGCAGCTATTTCGCTTCAGAAACTCTGGCCGGAAGGGCCGGTTTCAGGCCTCCGCAAGCGGCCCCTTATGAGCAAGTGACGCTACTCTGAGCGCAAAGGACAAAAAAAAAAAAAGGTTAGACTTTATTTTATTACCCAGACTCTATTTTTATTTCCCCGGAATTGTGAATGGCCTTTGCCAGTGACACTTACATATTTAGAACAACTTTTTGTTATTATTTGACAATCTTTGCTTTTCAAAACATAAAGCTCTTAGTGTTCTATTTTGTCTTTTTCTAAAGACTCAGTAATTCATTTATTTTAGGATAAATTATTCCTGAAAGAAATGGTAGCCACAAAGTGCTCTTGGGGATATCTTGTCCCTTAACATCTAGAAGAAATTTATTTACTCTTTTTTTTTTTTCCAGAGAAAACAGAAAGGGCAAGACTGTTTCTCAGATTCTGTAGAATTCCTTTGGGTTTCCCATCTCATCTCTTCTCTGGCTCTTCTCTCCACGAGTGGTTTCATCCAGGGTCTCTCCACCATTATGTCTCATGGTCTGGGGGTTCTTGTTGACCCAAAATGGGACTCGGCATTTTACAAAATTTACATCAAAACCCTTTTCTTTTACAACGTGTTTGTGTGTAGAAGATTTTACTGAAGGTTGGGAATCCTGCTACGGCAATGAAAGAGTGAAAATTCTATGGTAGGCATTCGCCTGGATGTTCTTTGTTGGTCTTTAAATGCCAAGTTGATGTTATCTGGTCTGTGTCCCCATAATGTGTGACCTCCTCTCTCCTCCCTCTTACACCTCTTATTTTTAATTATTTTAGTGCAGAACAGTTGGTTATCTAAAGTGTAAAGCATTTGATAGAGAATTGGCTGTTTCCCCTAACTTACAAAAAGTGATTACAAATTAACACAGAGAAATGCAAAAGAAGGATGGAGGTTTTGAGAGAGAGGGAGAGATTTTTGATGATTGGGAAAGATGAAAATTGTGAAAGATACCCAGAATTAGAATGGGTGTGGGGTTGAAGGCTATTGATGAGAATCAGAAAAATACTGATTACAATTTTATTTTTGACCACTTAACTCCAAATATTCAGTTTCATTAATTTAAAAATTACTTCATTGAATCGATCAATTCAATCCATTTTTCATAGCTTCATGCACCGAAAATCCTATTCCTCAATCCAGTTCATTTCAAAGATTATGTTGCAGTGAGGACAGCCGAGTTAATAATATGGAAATTCTTATCAACTAGCCTAGTCAATTTAGGTTTAAAGAAGCTTTTTCTTCAGTTATCCAGAGAATGACCTTTTCTGTTTTCTTGCATGGGTACACAAGTCTGAAGAATTTTGACCTTTAGATAGATTTTATAAAGTTACTCTGGAAGTAAACTTACGTAGTGTGTTGCCAAGTGACAAAGTGTCTGTTATCAGTGGAAGGAGCTCAGAGCCAGAACTTGCTTCAAATTTCAGCTCAGCCACTTATTAAATATGAGCTGTGGGGCAAGTTGTTTAACTTGTAAACCTGTTGCTTCTTCTGAAACATGACGATAATAAAAACAGCTACCTCATAGAATTGTGAAAATATACAAGTAAAAAGCTCTCAGCAGAGTAGTTGGGGATTGGTAAGTACTTATATTAACTTTTTTGTTGTTGTTGCCTCTCTTATGCATGCCACAGTTGAATAAAAAAAAAAAAAGTAATATGAATGCTCCCAGCAATATAACTCAATAAACTATGTAAATACTACTCTTGGAAATTTTGTCTACAGAGACTACATTCAAGTATGAAGACATTTAATTCTATTTTAAAAAATCATAACTCTTATAGTGTTATTATAATCATTTCTCCACTTATTTTTCTTTTTATTAAAAATGACTAGGTAGCGTATATGCATGTTTTCAGATAACTTAATAAATAAAGAAAAACGAATTTGCTTAACAAACAGAATGGTGCATCTTTAAAAGCAACTCTATAAACATATTTATACGAAAAATATTTTTTAAAAGTGCATGAAATGTCCTTTGGCTTCTCATCAGATATTAAAGTTTAAATTTAGAAAATACAATTAACTTACCATTATCCATAAGAAATGAAGCATATCTTTTGTTCCAATTTTTATTCATATTTTTAAGATATATAAAAAGAGTTGCTTTAATTTTTACTGGCATGATGTTTGAAGAAATGTTTG